>NC_053156.1:188204935-188229935 GCF_016835505.1 Polypterus senegalus | reverse complement strand
CCTCTATCTCGTGTAATGACCTTAAGAAATGTGGTACTTCATTTTGGCTCACCCTGTATAATAATAATACAAATAATAAAACAGTAATAATAGAGGTTAATCATTTAATATTGGGAATACAGCAAAATTAGACTCTGGTAACTGCCACATGGTCCACCAAGGCTCACACGATTGTTTTTGTCTTGGTCATGTTGGTGGTCCCATTCAGTTGTCCACTGAGAGTGAGTGCAGCTCATACAGTATATCTTAGGTGCTTAGGGCCTCTAAAGGTCTTCATCAGGCCCTAAAATCATTGTGTGTAAACTCAAATTCTTTAAAATTGCACATATAAGAGAAAAGCAAGCAAGCAACTAGAATCATACACACTTATACACCTCAGTGTAGCAGCACTACAGACTTTCCCTGTTCTTGTGCTACTTGTAAAATCTTGGTTAATGTACTTGTTTTTGGGATGACACTTACTATGCTTGCATCATGTCAAGAGCACCTCATGAGGGCTGGAATATTACAGATGTCAATGAGTAGCCCATGAGCCGTTGTTGGGCAACCCCAGTCCTATAAGACTGACGTCTGGGCTCTGCCGGAGTCATTCCAGGACATTTCACATGGCATTGTAAAAGGATTGAGTAAAGATTCTTTCAATTCAACTCGTGCTAAGAGTTTTTTGTGTGCAAAATGCACTTTTCTGTTCCGTACACAAATGCCACTTTTTTAAGGAACTTGAACTTACCTGCTGGATCTTAAAGGTGAGGTTGTTTCTTCTTGACATTTTCCTCTCTTCTACTTTCTGCTTCCTTTCTGAACAACTTCCTTCCTGCTCAGGCCCCTCCTAAACTTATTCCTGATTGGTCAGACTATATGGTGGCTAGTAAAAGTATGTTATTCTTTGGAATGACCAGGTTTTCTGCATCAACTGGTCAAAAACTGTGACCTGATCTTCTGAAGTCACAACAAAAACAAAATGCTTAAGCTAATAACACACAAATAATCATCATCTTTAATGTCTTTATTGGACACATGCCATAAACATTCATAGCATGCATGAAATATTAAGTGAACCATTCGATTTAATAACTGGTCAAAATTCTTTGGCAGCAATATCCTCAAACGAGCACTTTCAGTGGCCATGGTTCAGACCTGAAAAATGTTCAGGAGGAATTTTGACCATTCTTCATCACAGAACTGCTTTAGTTCAGCCATATTTTTAGGATGTCTGGCGTGAAGAGCTGTCTTGAGGTCATTCCACAGCATCTCATTTGGGTTAAGGTCTGTATAAGCTGCTCCAAAAGGCAGATTTTCTTTCACTGAAACTATTGTGTAATAGACTAGGGGCTCGCTCCTGCCGCTTCGCCAACACTTGTGTTTGGTTAATTGGATATACAATTTTAAAAGCTTTTTTTTTCTTTGGAATTGTTTCAGTTTCATTATTTGCACTTTTACTTTAAAGCTTCATTAAAAAACAATATTTGTAATTACCTTTTCTTCAGGATATACTACATTACCTTTCTTTTCGCCTGTTTAAATGTGCATCACTTCTCCGTGATCATAAATACCTGTATACACCTGACTGAATTGTGTTTTCTTTGAAATTAAACTTGTCGTTGCTTTAACTATTGCGGGGCCACAGATTCTCATAGCGTATGGTCCATAATTTCTCTTTTTTAGTGCTAATGCAATCTTTATCTTATTTTGATACTTTTTTTCTGCTTTTATATTCTTTAACTTTCTCTGTCTGTATATCGCACCTATATTTTTTTTGTGTCTTTTGAATTCCACTGTTTTCATGATCTCTAACCTGCTCTGCATGTGTTTAGCCTCGTTTTGAACCACTTTATGACATTTTACTTTGTTTTCTACTCTTTGCCTTTTATTTCTGAACTCGCTTTGTCCTGCTATTGTTTCAATTACACCTGGTCCTGATGATTCATTTTCTTTTGTTTGCACTAATACGATCTGTACTATCTTTTTTTTGATACTGTAGCGACCTCCGTGTCCGGCTCGAAAAGAGAAGAATTAAGAAAAACAGACTGACATAATAAAGTGTCACAAAAGTTTTACTTGAACAATCACCGACTTTGTAACCCCAAACACAACTTTTTAGCACACACTCTGACCCCTGCTCCTGTCTTGCCCCCACTTACCGCATCAATCAATACCCTGCTCCACCCTCCCTCAATCGGACCTAACAGTCACTTAAAACAAAAAAGGCTTCAACCTGGATGGGACACTACAATACTTTCGAATTTTACTGCTTTCATATTCTTTACCTTTCTCTGCATGTGTATCGTGCCATCGTTTGTTTGAGCCTTTTGAATTCCACTACTTTCTTAATCTCTTATCTGTCTTTTTCTCTCCAACACTTTTGGGACTCTTTTCTCTTCGCTGCTCTTTCTTTTTCTTAGTTGTTGAAGTTTCATCTAGAACGTATTGTCCTTATACGCTTTATATGTGCTGAAAGCACAGGATCTGTGTGTGCTACGTGCCTTTACATGACTGAGTGTTTTGCTGGCCATGCTCTTATTTGATATTGGTTATAAGTAGGGCATGTCTTGCAAGAATCTCATGTTCCACGTCGCCGCGAGACGAAAGAGACTGGCCACGGACCGTGGTCCCATTCAGTTGTCTCTCTCGTCTCGTGCGCCTTTTAAGTGTCTTCCAAGAACTTCCAAGAAGATCACGCCTCATTGCCCTGATTTTCCTTTCCAAGATTTTTTTTTATAATAGAGAGATTTACTTACATTTTTAGCATCATTGTCCTGCTGCATCACCCAATTCGTACTGAGCTTCAGTTGGCCGGCAGCCACCCTGACATCATCCTGCAGGATACATTGATAAATGTGGGGATATGTATTACCGTTGATTGCAGTGTACTGTTCAGGCCCACAGGCAGCAAAGCAGCCCTCAAATCATGGTGCTCCCTCAACTGTACTTCACTATTGGGATGAGGTTTTCAAGTTGGTGTGCTATGCCTATTTTATGCCATAAATACTACTGCATATTATTTCTGAACAATTAATTGGTCCATAAAACATTTTCCCAATGGCATTGTGGAGTGTCACACACAGTGATGTGTGTTTTATTTTTTTGAAGAACAGATGTTTCCTCCTTGTTGTACAGCTATGCATACCATTCCTGTTTGGACTGTTAGACTCACGAAGAGAGATTTGAATGTTTTCTAATTACTCCTTTAATTCTTTAGATGTTACTCTACTGTAGCTGCTGGAGGGTAAGCCAGGATCAAGCACGGGTCAAACTTCTGTCCAAAAGTTCATTTTAAAAGGTTTAGTGAAAATTCAAAGCAAACAGTTGACACAGGAATAAAGAAAAAGATTGTTACACACGTAGAATCTTTTCTTCTTCTTCTTCGGCTGCTCCCGTTAGGGGCCGCCACAGCGGATAATCTTCTTCTATATCTTTCTGTCCTCTGCATCTTGTTCTGTTACACCAATCACCTGAATGTTCTCTCTCACCACAACCATAAATCTTCTCTTAGGCCTTCCTGTTTTCCTCTTCCCTGGCAGCTCTATCCTTAGCATCCTTCTCCCAATATACCCAGTATCTCTCCATGGCACATGTCCAAACCAACGCTAATATCGCCTCTCTGACTTTGTCTCCCAATCATCCAACTTGAGCCGACCCTCTAATGTACTCATTTCTAATCCTGTCCATCCTCGTCACACCAAGTGCAAATCTTAGCATCTTTAACTCTGCCATGTCCAGCTCTGTCTCCTGCTTTCTGGTCAGTGCCACCGTCTCCAACCCATATAACATAGCTGGTCTCACTACCATCCTGTAGACCTTCCCTTTTACACTTGCTGATATCTGTCTGTCACAAATCACTCCTGACACTCTTTTCCACCCATTCCACCCTGCCAGCACTCTCTTTTTCACCTCTCATCCACAATCCCCATTACTCTGTACTGTTGATCCCAAGTATTTAAACTCATCCACCTTCAGCCAACTCTACTTCCTGCATCCTCACCATTCCACTGACCTCCCCTCATTTACACACATGCATTCTGTTTTGTACCTACTGATCTTCATTCCTCTCCACTCCAGAACATATCTCCACCTCTCCAGGGTCTCCTCAGCCTGCTCCCTACTATCGCCACAGATCACAATGTAATCAGCAAACATCATAGTCTCCTGTCTAATTTCGTCTGTCAACCTGTCCATCACCATTGCAAATGAGAAAGGGCTCACAGCTGATCCCTGATGAAATCCCACCTCCAACTTGAATGCATCCGTCACTCCTACCACAGACCTCAACACTGTCACACTTCCCTCATACATATCCTGTACAACTCTTACATACTTCTCTGCCACTCCTGACTTCCCTCATACAATACCAAAGCTCTTCTCAAGGCACCCTGTCATATGCTTTCTCCAGGTCCACAAAGACGTAATGCAACTCCTTCTGGCCTTCTCTATACTTCTCCGTCAACACACTAAGAGCAAGCATCACATCTGTGGTGCTCTTTCTTGGCATGAAACCATACTGCTGCTTACTAATCATCACCTCACTTCTTAACCTAGCTTCCACTACTCTTTCCCAAAACTTCATGCTGTGTCTCATCAATTTTATCCCCTATAGTTACTACAGTCCTGCACATCCCCCTTATTTTTAAATATCAGCACCAGTACACTTCTTCACCACTCCTCAGGCATCCTCTCACTTTCCAAGATTCCATCAAACAATCTGGTTAAAAACTCCACTGCCATCTCTCCTAAACACCTCCATGCTTCCACAGGTATGTCATCTGGGCCAACGGCTTTTCCATTTTTCATCCTCTTCATAGCTGTCCTTACTTCCTCCTTGGTAATCCGTTGCACATCCTGATTCACTATCTCCACATCATCCAACATCTTCTCTCTCTCGTTCTCTTCATTCATAAGCCTCTCAAAGTACTCTTTCCATGTGCTCAACACACTCTTCTCGCTTGTGAGTATGTTTGCATCTATATCCTATAATACCCTAATCTGCTGCACATCTTTCCCAGCTCGGTCCTCTGTCTAGCCAACCAGTACTGGTCCTTTTCTCCCTCCTTAGTGTCCAACCTCTCATACAACTCATCATGCACCTTTTCTTTAGCCTTCGCCACCTCTCTCTTCACCTTGCGCCTTATCTCCTTGTACTTTTGTCTACTTTCTGCATCTCTGACTATCCCACTTCTTCTTTGCCATCCTCTTCCTCTGTATACTCTCCTGTACTTCCCCATTCCACCACCAGGTTTCCTTTTCCTCCTTCCTCTGTCCAGATGTCACACCAAGCACCCTTCTTGCTGTCATCCTTACTACATCTGCTGTAGTTTTCCAACTGTCTGGTAACTCTTCACTGCCACCCAGTACCTGTCTCACCTTCTCCCTAAACTCAACCTTGCAGTCTTCCTTTTCAAAATTCCACCATTTGATCCTTGGTTCTGCCCTCACTCTCTTCCTCTTCTTGATCTCCAATGTCATCCGACATACCACCATCCTATGCTACTTAACTACACTTACCCCTGCCACCACTTTGCAGTCTTCAATCTCCTTCAGATTGACTCTTTTGCATAGGATGTAATCTACCTGTGTGCAACTTTCTCCACTCTTGTCGTAAGCCTATTTCTTAAAATCATTATTGTCACGCATCTTACGAGTAGGAGTCCGCGGATTGATTCGATAGCACCTGGGAAACCATTCGCCGCCAGGGAATGGCGGGGTATTAACTTTCTCCCTCTGCTTCCTCGTAGAAAGAAAGACCTTCCTGCACCATAGGCCTGGATTGACCGCAGTGCGGTACTTCCGCCCTTCCTCCGCCATCTTGCCCTGACGCCATCCTTCCCATCCTCCCTTGCGGTCCTTCCCAGCATTCCTCCACTTCCGCTCCACCCCAATAAAATGGCGCGACGCCAGGAGTCGGCGCGCGTTATGAACTGTTTAGTTTTTTTGACCTGTTTTTTTTTGTTCTGTACAATATACGGGGCGGAAACCCCAACCCTTATTGCTGTCTCCTCGGTCCTTACAAGTGGCGAAGTCGGCAGGATAGAGAGATCCCGGAATGACGGAGGGACAGGACCTCAACACGTGCTGCAGCTATGAATGACCAGCTCCAGGCTGCAGCTGCGCAAGCCGCCACCACCCGGGAGCTGGAGGCCACGAGGCCAGGTTAGTGGAAGCCCAACGGGCGAGACCAGACTCCCGCCAGGCAGCCGCCTCCTCCTTTAGTCCGATGGGCCCTTCGAGGACGCCGATGCCTACCTGGGCATGTTTGAGAGGACGGCCACCCGGAACGAAAGTGGCAGCGGTCCAGTGGGCGCCCATCCTGGCGCCATACCTGAAGGGACTCGCTGGGCCTATTATGACCTCCCTGAGGAGGAGGCGCTAATTACGACCTCCTCAAGCCCAAATACTGGCCCGCTACGGCATTAGCCCGGCCAGCAGGCGTCGAATGGCGGAACTGGGTCTTTGACCCTGAAAAGCCGCCGCGCCCAGGCGCTCGAAGTTCTGGGGCAAGATGGGCCGCTGGCTACGCCAGAGACCCGACGGGCGGAAAGTGGTCGAGCGGGTGGCCTGTGAAGGCCTGGTCAATGCATGCCCAGTTCCCTCGCCCAGCAGGTCCGGGACACGCCTATAAACATGTCGGGCCTCCTCGACGCCCTGGAGCGCCAGTTGGCGGTCCTCCGACTTGGGGGTCAGAAAAGCCTGCTCGCTGGAACCGCAGGGACGGGCGGCCACCCCGAAGCCCTCGACGCTGCAGAAGCGCCAGCCAGAGCCAGAGAGAGGCCGGGTCCGCCCGCGCTGTTTCAAGTGTGGCGAGACCGTCACCTGCTGCCAAACTGCCCCATCACATCGCCCGGAGCCTATGGACTGCAGCTGGACGCGGAGAGGTATTGTACCCCGCCGCATCCCTTGGCGAGTCCGAATACGGGAGTGGTGTTGCTAAATGGGCACGCCGTGGTGGCTTTGTTTGATTCCGGCAGCAACATTACCATTGTTGCTCGCCGCTTTGTCTTACCGCAACAGTGGTTAAAACAGCATTTGTTGGTCACCTGTGTGCATGGGGGACTAGGTCATATCGCTCCGCCACTGCTATGTCACCTGGAAGGGGAACCAATCCAAATGACGGTCGCTGTGTTACCTGACCCCCCCTTCCCAGTGATTTTGGGACAAGACTGGTCTAAAAGAATCAGCGGTAAGCCATTCGCCGCTCCCGGGGCCTCGTTGGATCTTGTTATGAGGGGAAAAGGCACCCTCCCGCGCCTCCACGCCGTGCACAAGGGCAGGCCCTATGGGCGCTGGTGTCTCGGGGACCTTCGTGGCTACGGACCTTGACCCGAAGATTCCGCGGAGAAGGGACTAGCCAGGAACTCTTCCCGGCCCAGGCCCCAAGACCCTCTCGGCGCCTGGACCATCAATTTCGGTCCACGCCGCCTCCTTTAAGAGGGAGCAGTGGAATGATGACTCCCGCGCTTTGCCCGAATGCGTCGTTCTGCCTAACAGCTCAACAGCGGACGGATCCACACCGCGGGAACCCTTCTTTGTCCTTGAGAATGATCTGTTGTACCGAGTGGCTACCCATGAGGGCGAGGTGCGGAAGTTGTTGCTAATTCCGCGCACCTTCCGGGCGGGAGATATGCGAAGTTGGCACATGCTCACCTCCTAGGCCCACCTCGGGCCGAAAAACACTGGAGAGGATTAAGCCCGCTTTTACTGGCCTGGGATCAATGAGGAGGTCCCGCGGTTCTGTCAATCCTGTCCGAGTGCCAGACCCGCCAGATTCCTAGGAGGGACCCGCTCCTCTAGTCCCTATTCCCCTCGTGGACATCCCTTTTGAAAGAATAGGGGTCGATTTGGTGGGACCCCTGGAGCCCTCAACCCGTGGCCACAAGTATATCCTAGTCATGGTGGACTATGCCACCCGGTACCCAGAGGCGGTTCCCCGCGCCCGCTAATACTAAAAGCATCGCACGGAACTGGTTAATTTGTTTTCACGCGTGCGGCATACCCAAGGAGGTCCTCACGACCAGGGTACGCCTTCACTTCGGATACGCTCAAGGAGGTAGCCAAATTACTGCAGATAAAGCACCTGAAAGCGCCAGTCTATCACCCGCAAACTGACGGGTTGGTCGAACGTTTAATCAGACGCTTAAGCAGATGCTCCGCAAGGTAGTCAGCGCTGACGGCAGGAACTGGGACCAGCTCCTCCCGCCGTGCTTTTGCCTACGGGAGGTACCCCAGGCCTCTACAGGCTTCTCCCCTTTGAATTACTATACGGGCGACAACCCCGGGAATCCTCGACATCCTAAAAGAAGGCTGGGAGGCCGAGGCTCTTCCCTCCTCTAACATTTTGGAGTACGTGAGCAACCGCGCCGATCACTCACAAAGATCAGGCCCCTCCTAAAAGAGCACGTGACTGCGTGCGCAAGCAGCGCAGGCCCGTGTTACAACCGCAACTCCGCCCTCAGGGAGTTCCGCCTGGGACCGAAGTTATGGTGCTCGCCCCGACCTCCCACTCGAAGCTGCTCGCCACTGGCAAGGGCCTTACGAGGTTAAGGAGAGAAAGGACTCGCCGACTATTTGGTGAAACAGCCCAATCGTCATCGAAAGTGAGAGGATCTATCATGTCAACCTGTTAAAGCCCTGAGAGATAGAGAGGAGCTCCCAGCCCCGTAGGTCACTCTCCCTTTCGCAAGCACAACTGCCCTTAACCTCGGCGAAGAGCTGACCCCAAGCAGCGGCAGGAGTTAGCCCAAACACTCCGAGCCATCCCGAGGTAGTGAGCGAGTCACCCGGCGGACGCGCTGATTGAGCCGCGATATAGTCACGGAGCCCGGTAATCGTCCGAGAGGCCCTACCGACTCCGGAGGCAAAACGCCGAGAGGTCGAACTGGAGGTGAAACGTATGTTGGACATGGACATAATTGAAGAGAGCCATAGTCCCTGGTCCAGCCCTATTGTCCTCGCCTCCAAGCCAGACGGCTCCTGGAGGTTCTGTAATGACTTTAGACGCCTGAATCAGATCTCCAAGTTCGATGCCTACCCCATGCCCCGCATTGACGACCTCCTTGAGCGGCTGGGTACGGCTCGTATCTGACTACCCTTGACATGACAAAAGGGTATTGGCAAATTCCTTTAACGGCATCCGCAAAGGAAAACGGCCTTTAGCACCCCTAGCGGGCACTGGCAGTACAAGGTCCTCCCATTTGGGCTGCACGGGCCCCGCGACCTTCCAACGCCTGGTAGATAGAGTGCTGAAGCCCCACCAGTCCTATAGTGCCGCTTACCTGGATGACGTTGTCATCTATTCCGCACCTGGGAGGAGCATCTACTGCAGGTCGCAGCTGTCCTCCTAACACTGGCTAAAGCCGCCTCCGCATAAACCCCGGAAGTGTTTTTGGATTAAAGGAGGCCAAATATTTAGGCTACCTCGTGGGACAAGGACAGGTGCGCCACAGAGCTCCAAAGTTAAAGACATCTTAGAATGGCCCCGTCCGAGTACCAAGAAACAGGTGCAGGCTTTCTTGGGGCTTGCGGGTTACTACCGCCGGTTTGTTCCCGCTTCTCCAAAGAGCAGCACCCTTGACTGACCTGACAAAAGGGCGCCCCTATACGTGGTGTGGACCGACAAAGCAGAACACGCGCTCAGTGACCTAAAGAAGGCCCTAACGCCGGCACCTGTGTTACGGACGCCCGATTTTGGGCTCCCGCTTATTCTCCAGACCGACGCCGGACACAGGCCTGGGTGCCGTGCTGAGCCAAAGCGCCGATGGTGTCGAGCACCCTGTGATGTACCTTAGCCGGAACTGATGGACCGGAGACCCGCACGCTGCAGTGGAGAGGGAGGCCTTGGCCATTAAGTGGGCAGTGACCCACCTCCGTACTACCTGCTGGGTCGCGAATTCGCTCTGGTGACTGATCACGCTGCACTTCAGTGGATGTCCCTACACAAAGAGTCGAATCCGCGGGTCACCAGGTGGTTCATGGACTTACAGCCGTATAAGTTCACTGTCACTTATCGGCGGGCACCCTTCAGGCCAATGCCGATGCCCTCTCTCGTATTCACGACCTCTCGGTTAGGTCCGCCCACCTGACGGTCCTGGGCTAAGGGGGATCGTGTCACGCGACTTGAGTAGGAGGCAGCGGATTGATTCGACAGCACCTGGGAAACCATTCGCCAGGGAATGGTGGGGTATTAACTTTCTCCCTCTGCTTCCTCATAGAAAGAAAGACCTTCCTGCACCATAGGCCTGGATTGACCGCAGTCGTACTTCCGCCCTTCCTCCGCCATCTTGCCCTGACGCCATCCTTCCCATCCTCCCTTGCGGTCCTTCCCAGCATTCCTCCACTTCCGCTCCACCCCAATAAATGGCGCGACGCCAGGAGTCGGCGGCGTTATGAACTGTTTAGTTTGTTTTGACCTGTTTTTCCTTTTTGGCAAAGTTCTGTACAATATCACGGGCCGGAAACCCCAACCCTTATTGCTGTCTCCTCGGTCCTTGACAGTATTCACCACAGCAATATTCATCCTTTAGGCAAAATCCACTATCCTCTGACCTTCTTCATTTCTCTCCTTGAAACCATACCTACCCATCACCTCCTCGTCTCCACTGTTCCCTTCACCAATATGCCCATTGAAATCTGCTCGAATCACCACTTTCTGTCCCTTGGGAACACTGTTCATCACTTCATCCAACTCACTCCAAAAATCTTCTTTCTCATCCATTGCACAACAACTTGCGGGGCATATGAACTAACAATATTCATCATCACACCTCCAATTTCCAGCTTCATAATCATTACTCTGTCTGACACTCTTTTCACCTCCAAAACACTCTTGACATACTGTTCCTTCAGAATAACACCTATTCCATTTCTTATCCTTTCCACACCATGATAGAACAATTTGAGTCCAACTCCGATCCACCTGGCCTTACTCCCCTCCCATTTAGTCTCTTTTTTTTAATTTATTTTTTATTAATTTTATTACAATCCATACAAAGCAATCAAGTTTTTACAAAGAGAAAAAATAAGTTAAGAACAGATCGATCCCCACCCTGAGAGAGAGAGCAAGCCAAACGGCATTAAATTTAAGGCTTGCAAACATACCTAAATTAATAAATTCTCTGTGCTTTATGAACTTATTTTAAAATATTACTGATTAGATCCTGCCATGTTTTGAAAAAGTCTGTAATGGATCCTCTAACTGAGTATTTGATTTTTCCAATTTCAAATAATATAACACATCGGTTTCCCGCCGACTTAAAAGAGGAGAGTTTGGGTTCTTACAGTTTATCAGAATAAGTCTGTGCCAAAGTGTAGTGAATGCAATCACAATTTGTTTGTCTTTCTCTGCTTTAAACCCTCTGGAAGAACCCCAAACACAGCTGTTAATAGGTTAGGAGGGATTGTGAGTCCAAGGCTGTCTGAAGGTAATTAAAAATTTTGTCCAGAATAATGTTAATTTGGTGCAGGACCAGAACATGTGACCTAGTGAGGCTGGGACTTGGTTGCAACGTTCGCAGGTTGGATCATGCCCTGGAAACATTTTGAGAGTTTTAGTCGAGACAGATGTGCTCGATATATAATTTTGAGTTGTATAATATGCATATGGAGCTCGAGTGAATTCTCTGCATTGCTACTTTCCACTCCTTTTCTGATATATTAATTGAGAGATCTTTTTCCCAGTGTCCTCTTGGATCTTTGAAAGGGAGGGATTGTAAAATGATTTTATATATTGTAGAGATGGAGTCTAAGTCCTTGAGATTGAGCAATATTTGGAATCTGGAAGGTTTTGTTTAACAAAGTTTCTGATTTGAAGATAGTGAAAGAAATGTGTAGCTGGAATGTTAAATTTGGAATGTAATTGTTCATAGGATGCAAAGGCGTTGTCTATATAAAGATCTCTAAGCAAGTTAATTCCAAATTTTTCCAGATATTAAAACTGCATATGTTTGTGAAGGTTGAAAGAGGTGGTTCTCTTGCAGAGGTGCCACAGAGAAGCTTCTCCGTCTTAAAATGCTTTCTACATTGGTTCCAGATTCTAAGTGAGTGGAGCACAATTGGGTTATTAGTATATTGCCGATAGCGTGTGTTTATTGGAGCACAGAGCAAGGAATACAAAGAAGTACTGCAGGATTTTACTTCTATTGTGGTCCAAGCCTGTGTATGTTCTTTTTCCCAATGGCATTGTGGAGTGTCACACACAGTGATGTGTGTTTTATTTTTTTGAAGAACAGATGTTTCCTCCTTGTTGTACAGCTATGCATACCATTCCTGTTTGGACTGTTAGACTCACGAAGAGAGATTTGAATGTTTTCTAATTACTCCTTTAATTCTTTAGATGTTACTCTACTGTAGCTGCTGGAGGGTAAGCCAGGATCAAGCACGGGTCAAACTTCTGTCCAAAAGTTCATTTTAAAAGGTTTAGTGAAAATTCAAAGCAAACAGTTGACACAGGAATAAAGAAAAAGATTGTTACACACGTAGAATCTTTTCTTCTTCTTCTTTCGGCTGCTCCCGTTAGCAGCCACAGCGGATAATCTTCTTCTATATCTTTCTGTCCTCTGCATCTTGTTCTGTTACACCAATCACCTGAATGTTCTCTCTCACCACAACCATAAATCTTCTCTTAGGCCTTCCTGTTTTCCTCTTCCTGGCAGCTCTATCCTTAGCATCCTTCTCCCAATATACCCAGTATCTCTCCATGGCACATGTCCAAACCAACGCAATATCGCCTCTCTGACTTTGTCTCCCAATCATCCAACTTGAGCCGACCCTCTAATGTACTCATTTCTAATCCTGTCCATCCTCGTCACACCAAGTGCAAATCTTAGCATCTTTAACTCTGCCATGTCCAGCTCTGTCTCCTGCTTTCTGGTCAGTGCCACCGTCTCCAACCCATATAACATAGCTGGTCTCACTACCATCCTGTAGACCTTCCCTTTTACACTTGCTGATATCTGTCTGTCACAAATCACTCCTGACACTCTTTTCCACCCATTCCACCCTGCCAGCACTCTCTTTTTCACCTCTCATCCACAATCCCCATTACTCTGTACTGTTGATCCCAAGTATTTAAACTCATCCACCTTCGCCAACTCTACTTCCTGCATCCTCACCATTCCACTGACCTCCCCTCATTTACACACATGCATTCTGTTTTGTACCTACTGATCTTCATTCCTCTCCACTCCAGAACATATCTCCACCTCTCCAGGGTCTCCTCAGCCTGCTCCCTACTATAAGCCACAGATCACAATGTAATCAGCAAACATCATAGTCTCCTGTCTAATTTCGTCTGTCAACCTGTCCATCACCATTGCAAATGAGAAAGGGCTCACAGCTGATCCCTGATGAAATCCCACCTCCAACTTGAATGCATCCGTCACTCCTACCACAGACCTCAACACTGTCACACTTCCCTCGTACATATCCTGTACAACTCTTACATACTTCTCTGCCACTCCTGACTTCCTCATACAATACCAAAGCTCTTCTCAAGGCACCCTGTCATATGCTTTCTCCAGGTCCACAAAGACGTAATGCAACTCCTTCTGGCCTTCTCTATACTTCTCCGTCAACACACTAAGAGCAAGCATCACATCTGTGGTGCTCTTTCTTGGCATGAAACCATACTGCTGCTTACTAATCATCACCTCACTTCTTAACCTAGCTTCCACTACTCTTTCCCAAAACTTCATGCTGTGTCTCATCAATTTTATCCCCCTATAGTTACTACAGTCCTGCACATCCCCCTTATTTTTAAATATCAGCACCAGTACACTTCTTCACCACTCCTCAGGCATCCTCTCACTTTCCAAGATTCCATCAAACAATCTGGTTAAAAACTCCACTGCCATCTCTCCTAAACACCTCCATGCTTCCACAGGTATGTCATCTGGGCCAACGGCTTTTCCATTTTTCATCCTCTTCATAGCTGTCCTTACTTCCTCCTTGGTAATCCGTTGCACATCCTGATTCACTATCTCCACATCATCCAACATCTTCTCTCTCTCGTTCTCTTCATTCATAAGCCTCTCAAAGTACTCTTTCCATGTGCTCAACACACTCTTCTCGCTTGTGAGTATGTTTGCATCTATATCCTATAATACCCTAATCTGCTGCACATCTTTCCCAGCTCGGTCCCTCTGTCTAGCCAACCAGTACTGGTCCTTTTCTCCCTCCTTAGTGTCCAACCTCTCATACAACTCATCATGCACCTTTTCTTTAGCCTTCGCCACCTCTCTCTTCACCTTGCGCCTTATCTCCTTGTACTTTTGTCTACTTTCTGCATCTCTCTGACTATCCCACTTCTTCTTTGCCATCCTCTTCCTCTGTATACTCTCCTGTACTTCCCCATTCCACCACCAGGTTTCCTTTTCCTCCTTCCTCTGTCCAGATGTCACACCAAGCACCCTTCTTGCTGTCATCCTTACTACATCTGCTGTAGTTTTCCAACTGTCTGGTAACTCTTCACTGCCACCCAGTACCTGTCTCACCTTCTCCCTAAACTCAACCTTGCAGTCTTCCTTTTTCAAAATTCCACCATTTGATCCTTGGTTCTGCCCTCACTCTCTTCCTCTTCTTGATCTCCAATGTCATCCGACATACCACCATCCTATGCTACTTAACTACACTTACCCCTGCCACCACTTTGCAGTCTTCAATCTCCTTCAGATTGACTCTTTTGCATAGGATGTAATCTACCTGTGTGCAACTTTCTCCACTCTTGTGCGTAAGCCTATTTCTTAAAATACGTATTGTCACGCACGCACGAGTAGGAGGCCGCGGATTGATTCGATAGCACCTGGGAAACCATTACGCGCCAGGGAATGGCGGGGTATTAACTTTCTCCCTCTGCTTCCTCATAGAAAGAAAGACCTTCCTGCACCATAGGCCTGGATTGACGCGTCGCGTACTTCCGCCCTTCCTCCGCCATCTTGCCCTGGCGTCATCCTTCCCATCCTCCCTTGCGGTCCTTCCCAGCATTCCTCCACTTCGGCTCCTCCCCAATAAAATGGCGCGCGCCAGGAGTCGGCGTCGCGTATGAACTGTTTGTTTTTTTGACCTTTTTTTTTGGCAAAAGTTCTGTACAATATCACGGGGCGGAAACCCCAACCCTTGCTGTCTCCTCGGTCCTTTACAAGTGGCGAGTCGGCAGGATAGAGATCCCGGAATGCGGAGGGACAGGACCTCAACACGGTGCTGCAGCTATGAATGACCAGCTCCAGGCTGCAGCTGCGCAAGCCGCCACCACCGGGAGCTGGAGGCCACGAGGCCAGGTTAGTGGAAGCCCAGCAGGCGAGACCAGACCCGCCCAGGCAGCCGCCTCATCCTTTAGTCCGATGGGCCGCCGGAGGGCGACGCCTACCTGGGCATGTTTGAGAGGCGGCCACCGGAGCGAGTGGCAGCGGTCAGTGGGCGTCCATCCTGGCGCCATACCTGAAGGACCGCGCTGCGGCCTATTATGACCTCCCTGAGGAGGAGGCGCTAATTACGACCTCCTCAAGCCCGAAATACTGGCCCGCTACGGCATTAGCCGGGCCAGCAGGCGGCGAATGGCGGAACTGGGTCTTTGACCCGAAAAGCCCTTCGCGCCCAGGCGTTGAGTTCTGGGGCAAGATGGGCGCTGGCTACGGCCAGAGGGACCCGGCGGGCGGAAAGTGGTCGGCGGGTGGCCTGTGAAGGCCTGGTCAATCGCGATGCCCAGTTCCCTCGCCCAGCAGGTCGGGGACACGCCTATCAAAACATGTCGGGCCTCCTCGGCGTCCTGGAGCGTCAGTTGGCGGTCCTCCGACTTGGGGGTCAGAAAAGCCTGCTCGCGGGAACCGGCAGGGGCGGGCGGCCACCCGAGCCCCTCGGCGCGCTGCAGAAGCGCCAGCCAGAGCCAGAGAGAGCGGGACCGCCGCTGTTTCAAGTGTGGCGAGACCGGTCACCTGCTGCCAAACTGCCCCATCACATCGCCCGGAGCCTATGGACTGCAGCTGGACATCGTCGGAGAGGTATTGTACCCGCCGCATCCCTTGGCGAGTCGAATCACGGGAGTGGTGTTGCTAAATGGGCGCGCCGTGGTGGCTTTGTTTGATTCCGGCAGCAACATTACCATTGTTGCTCGCCGTTTTGTCTTACCGCAACAGTGGTTAAAACAGCATTTGTTGGTCACCTGTGTGCATGGGGGACTAGGTCATATCGTTCGCTCACTGCTATGTCACCTGGAAGGGGAACCAATCAAATGGCGGTCGCTGTGTTACCTGACCCCCTTCCCAGTGATTTTGGGACAAGACTGGTCTAAAAGAATCAGCGGTAAGCCATTACGCGCTCGGGGCCTCGTTGGATCTTGTTATGAGGGGAAAAGGCACCCCTCCAGCGGCCTCCACGCCGTGCACAAGGGCAGGCCCTATGGCTGGTGTCTCGGGGACCTTTCGTGGCTACGGACCTTGACCCGGAAGATTCCGCGGAGAAGGGACTAGCCAGGGAACTCTTCCCGGCCCAGGCCCCAAGACCCTCTCGGCGGCCTGGACCATCAATTTGGTCCACGCCGGCCTCCTTTAAGAGGGAGCAGTGGAATGATGACTCCCTGCGCTTTGCCGGAATGCGTCGTTCTGCCTAACAGCTCAACAGCGGACGGATCCACACGCGGGAACCCTTCTTTGTCCTTGAGAATGATCTGTTGTACGAAAGTGGCTACCCATGAGGCGAGGTGCGGAAGTTGTTGCTAATTCAGCGTACCTTCCGGCGGAGATATGCGAGTTGGCACATGCTCACCTCCTAGGCCCACCTGGGGCGAAAAACACTGGAGAGGATTAAGCTCCGCTTTTACTGGCCTGGGATCAATGAGGAGGTCCGGCGGTTCTGTCAATCCTGTCGAGTGCCAGACCCGCCAGATTCCTAGGAGGGACCGTGCTCCTCTAGTCCCTATTCCCCTCGTGGACATCCCTTTGAAAGGATAGGGGTCGATTTGGTGGGACCCTGGAGCCCTCAACCCGTGGCCACAAGTATATCCTAGTCATGGTGGACTATGCCACCCGGTACCCAGAGGCGGTTCCCCTGCGCTCGCTAATACTAAAAGCATCGCACGGGAACTGGTTAATTTGTTTTCCGCGTGGGCATACCCAAGGAGGTCCTCACGGACCAGGGTACGCCCTTCACTTCGGATCACGTTCAAGGAGGTAGCCAAATTACTGCAGATAAAGCACCTGAAAGCGTCAGTCTATCACCCGCAAACTGGCGGGTTGGTGAGCGTTTAATCAGGCGCTTAAGCAGATGCTCCGCAAGGTAGTCAGCGGGCGGCAGGAACTGGGACCAGCTCCTCCCGCTCGTGCTTTTGCCTACCGGGAGGTACCCCAGGCCTCTACAGGCTTCTCCCCATTTGAATTACTATACGGGCGACAACCCGGGGAATCCTCGACATCCTAAAAGAAGGCTGGGAGGCGAGGCTCTTCCCTCCTCTAACATTTTGGAGTGCGTAAGCGCAACTGCGCGACCGACTCACAAAGATCAGGCCCCTCCTAAAAGAGCGCGTGACTGCGTGCGCAAGCAGCGCAGGCCGGTGTTACAACGCAACTCCGTCCTCAGGGAGTTCCGCCCGGGGACCGAGTTATGGTGCTCGCCCGACCTCCCACTCGAAGCTGCTCGCTCACTGGCAAGGGCCTTACGAGGTTAAGGAGAGAAAGGACTCGTCGACTATTTGGTGAAACAGCCCAATGCGTCGACCGAGTGAAGGATCTATCATGTCAACCTGTTAAAGCCCTGGAGATAGAGAGGAGCTCCCAGCTCCCATAGGTCACTCTCCCTTTTAGCAAGCACAACTGCCCTTAACCTCGGCGAAGAGCTGACCCCCAAGCAGCGGCAGGAGTTAGCCCAAACACTCCGAGCCATCCCGAGGTAGTGGCGAGTCACCCGGCGGACCGCTGATTGCCACGATATAGTCACGGAGCCGGGTAATCGTCCGGGAGAGGCCCTACCGACTCCGGAGGCAAAGCGCGCAGAGGTCGAACTGGAGGTGAAGCGTATGTTGGACATGGACATAATTGAAGAGAGCCATAGTCCCTGGTCCAGCCCTATTGTCCTCGTCTCCAAGCCAGGCGGCTCCTGGAGGTTCTGTAATGACTTTAGGCGTCTGAATCAGATCTCCAAGTTCGATGCCTACCCCATGCCCGCATTGGCGACCTCCTTGGCGGCTGGAGTGCGGCTCGTATCTGACTACCCTTGACATGACAAAGGGTATTGGCAAATTCCTTTAACGGCATCCGCAAAGGAAAAACGGCCTTTAGCACCCCTAGCGGGCACTGGCAGTACAAGGTCCTCCCATTTGGGCTGCACGGGGCCCGGCGACCTTCAGCGTCTGGTAGATAGAGTGCTGAAGCCCCACCAGTCCTATAGTGCCGCCTACCTGGATGGCGTTGTCATCTATTCCGGCACCTGGGAGGAGCATCTACTGCAGGTCGCAGCTGTCCTCCGAACACTGGCTAAAGCCGGCCTCCGCATAAACCCCGGAAGTGTTTTTGGATTAAAGGAGGCCAAATATTTAGGCTACCTCGTGGGACAAGGACAGGTGCGGCCACAGAGCTCCAAAGTTAAAGACATCTTAGAATGGCCCGTCCGAGTACCAAGAAACAGGTGCAGGCTTTCTTGGGGCTTGCGGGTTACTACCGCCGGTTTGTTCCCGTTTCTCGAAGAGCAGCACCCTTGACTGACCTGACAAAAGGGCGCCCCTATACGTGGTGTGGACCGACAAAGCAGAACAGCGTTCAGTGACCTAAAGAAGGCCCTAACGTCGGCACCTGTGTTACGGACGCCCGATTTTGGGCTCCGTTTATTCTCCAGACCGGCGCCGGACACAGGCCTGGGTGCCGTGCTGAGCCAAAGCGTCGATGGTGTCGAGCACCCTGTGATGTACCTTAGCGGAAACTGATGGACGGGGACCGGTGCGCTGCAGTGGAGAGGGAGGCCTTGGCCATTAAGTGGGCAGTGACCCACCTCCGTTACTACCTGCTGGGTGCGAATTCGCTCTGGTGACTGATCACGCTGCACTTCAGTGGATGTCCCTACACAAAGAGTGAATCCGCGGGTCACCAGGTGGTTCCTGGACTTACAGCCGTATAAGTTCACTGTCACTTATCGGCGGGGCACCCTTCAGGCCAATGCCGATGCCCTCTCGTATTCACGACCTCTCGGTTAGGTCCGCCCGACCTGACGGTCCTGGGCTAAGGGGGGGATCGTGTCACGCACGCTGAGTAGGAGGCAGCGGATTGATTCGATAGCACCTGGGAAACCATTCGCCGCCAGGGAATGGCGGGGGATTAACTTTCTCCCTCTGCTTCCTCGTAGAAAGAAAGACCTTCCTGCACCATAGGCCTGGATTGACCGCAGTGCGGTACTTCCGCCCTTCCTCCGCCATCTTGCCCTGACGTCATCCTTCCCATCCTCCCTTGCGGTCCTTCTCAGCGTTCCTCCACTTCCGGCTCCACCCCAATAAAATGGCCGCGACGACAGGAGTCGGCGTCGCGTTATGAACTGTTTAGTTTGTGCTTTGACCTGTTTTTCCTTTTTTTGGCAAAAGTTCTGTACAATATACGGGGCCGGAAACCCCAACCCTTATTGCTGTCTCCTCGGTCCTTGACAGTATTCACCACAGCAATATTCATCCTTTAGGCAAAATCCACTATCCTCTGACCTTCTTCATTTCTCTCCTTGAAACCATACCTACCCATCACCTCCTCGTCTCCACTGTTCCCTTCACCAATATGCCCATTGAAATCTGCTCGAATCACCACTTTCTGTCCCTTGGGAACACTGTTCATCACTTCATCCAACTCACTCCAAAAATCTTCTTTCTCATCCATTGCACAACAACTTGCGGGGCATATGAACTAACAATATTCATCATCACACCTCCAATTTCCAGCTTCATAATCATTACTCTGTCTGACACTCTTTTCACCTCCAAAACACTCTTGACATACTGTTCCTTCAGAATAACACCTATTCCATTTCTTATCCTTTCCACACCATGATAGAACAATTTGAGTCCAACTCCGATCCACCTGGCCTTACTCCCCTCCCATTTAGTCTCTTTTTTTTTTTTTATTTTTTATTAATTTTATTACAATCCATACAAAGCAATCAAGTTTTACAAAAGAAAAATAAGTTAAGAACAGATCGATCCCCACCCCTGAGAGAGAGAGCAAGTCAAACGGCATTAAATTTAAGGCTTGCAAACATACCTAAATTAATAAATTCTCTGTGCTTTATGAACTTATTTTAAAATATTACTGATTAGATCCTGCCATGTTTTGAAAAAAGTCTGTACGGATCCTCTAACTGAGTATTTGATTTTTCCAATTTCAAATAATATAACACATCGGTTTCCCACTGACTTAAAGAGGAGAGTTTGGGTTCTTCCAGTTTATCAGAATAAGTCTGCGTGCCAAAGTGTAGTGAATGCAATCACAATTTGTTTGTCTTTCTCACTTTAAACCCTCTGGAAGAACCCCAAACACAGCTGTTAATGGGTTAGGAGGGATTGTGAGTCCAAGGCTGTCTGAAGGTAATTAAAATTTTGTCCAGAATAATGTTAATTTGGTGCAGGCCCAGAACATGTGACCTAGTGAGGCTGGGACTTGGTTGCAACGTTCGCAGGTTGGATCATGCCCTGGAAACATTTTGGAGAGTTTTAGTCGAGACAGATGTGCTCGATATATAATTTTAAGTTGTATAATTGCATGGAGCTCGAGTGAATTCTCTGCATTGCTACTTTCCACTCCTTTTCTGATATATTAATTGAGAGATCTTTTCCCAGTGTCCTCTTGGATCTTTGAAAGGGAGGGATTGTAAAATGATTTTATATATTGTAGAGATGGAGTCTAAGTCCTTGAGATTGAGCAATATTTGGAATCTGGAAGGTTTTGTTTAACAAAGTTTCTGATTTGAAGATAGTGAAAGAAATGTGTAGCTGGAATGTTAAATTTGGAATGTAATTGTTCATAGGATGCAAAGACGTTGTCTATATAAAGATCTCTAAGCAAGTTAATTCCAAATTTTTCCAGATATTAAAACTGCATATGTTTGTGAAGGTTGAAAGAGGTGGTTCTCTTGCAGGGTGCCACAGATAGAAGCTTCTCCGTCTTAAAATGCTTTCTACATTGGTTCCAGATTCTAAGTGAGTGGAGCACAATTGGGTTATTAGTATATTGCCGATAGCGTGTGTTTATTGGAGCACAGAGCAAGGAATACAAAGAAGTACTGCAGGATTTTACTTCTATTGTGGTCCAAGCCTGTGTATGTTCTTCTATTTGTGTCCAGGTTCTTATCGCCTGTATATTTGCTGCCCAGTAATAAAACTGGAAGTTAGGTAGAGCCATGCCGCCTTCTGCCTTTTGTCTTTGTAGGGTCGCTCTTTTGATGCGTGGATGTTTTGAATTCCAAATAAATGAGGTTATTGTTGAATCTAATTGCTTAAAAATGATTTATTAATGTATATTGGGATGTTTTGAAATAAAAAGGAGCTTAGGAAGAATATTCATCTTAACAGTGTTAATTCTTCCAGCTAGTGTGAGATGAAGGGTTGACCATCTATGCAAGACTTGTTTAATTTTTTCCATGCAGGCGAAATTTTGTTGATAAAGAGCTTTATGTTTACTTGTGATGTTTACCCTAGGTATTTAAACTGTTCTGCAATGATAAAAGGTAGGGTATCTAATCTAATATTATATGCTTGAGAATTCACTGGAAAGAGTACACTTTTATTCAGATTAATTCTGAGACCAGAGATCTTTTGAAATTCTGTGAGTGCTGCTAAGACTGCAGGCACAGAATTTTCTGGGTCGATATATACAGTACCATGTCATCTGCATATAATGAGATTTTCTGTTCCAGTCCTTCTCTGCTAATCCCCTTTATCTGATCAGTATTTCGACAATGTATTGCCAGTGGTTCAATGGCAATCGCAAACAGCAGCGGTGACAAGGGGCATCCTTGTCTAGTGCCACGTTCTAGTTTAAAGTAGTCTGAGCAAATGTTGTTGATGCAAACTGAAGCTTCTGGGTTAGTATACAGTAATTTAATCCATGCACAAATGTTGGGCCAAACCCAAACTTCTCCAATGTAGTAAAAGGTATTTCCATTCAATCATGTCGAATGCTTTTCTGCATCCAATGATAATAATATTTCTGGGGTGTTTGATTTAGTTGGTGAGTATATTACATTAAACAGGCGTCGAAGATTTGAAGATAAGTGCGGCCCCTAATAAATCCAGTTTGGTCTTGTGATATTACGAGGGAGCACTTTCTCCATCCTTCTAGCTATGATTTTAGAGAGTATTTTAACGTCGTTATTCAGAAGTGAAATTGGTCTGTATGATGCACATTGTAATAAGTCCTTATTTTGTTTTGGAAAGACAGTGATTAGTGCTTGGCGAAAGGTTTGTGGAAGAGATTGGTTATCTCTGGCTTCTGTAAATGTTGCTAATAGGAGGGAGCTAGCTGAGCGGAGAATTTCTTGTAAAATCTGCAGGGTAGCCATCAGGGCCTGCTGCTTTCCACCTTGGAGTGACTTTATAGCATCTAGTAATTCTGATAATGGCAGAGGTTTATCAAGTTCCTCCACACTAAAAGCGTCTATTTGTGGTATCTGTAATGTATCCAGAAATGCATTAGATTGTGTATTGTCTTCTTTAAACTCAGTAGTATATAGGGATTTATAGTAGTCTCTGAAAGTGTGCATTATATTTTTGTGTTCGATGATTTTATCTCCGTTCGTGTAGTGATTACGAGATTGCATTGCACTTCTTGCTTGTGAATTTGTTGAGCTAAAAGCTTATTAGCTTTCTCTCCATGTTCATAGTAATGATGTCTGGATTTGTAAATTAGTTGTTCAGTTTCTTTAGTTGTCAAGAGGTTTAATTCTGAATGTAGAGCCTGTCTCCTCCTATGTAGAGTCTAGCTTGGTAGTCTGGCATGTTCTTCATCTATTTTAGTAATTTCGCTTTTTATCTCTGCTACTTTCTTGGCGGATTTATTTCTGTGGGAAAGATATGAGATAATCTGTCCTCTTAAGAAGGCCTTAAGAGTTTCCCAGAGTATTCCTGCAGAGATCTCGGGGATGTATTTGTCTCTAGAAAGAATTTGATTTGTTTGGATATAAATTCAGTACAATTCTCGTCAGCTAATAGAAGCGGGTTGAGGCCATCTGCGGGTGAGTGCATGGGGCTTAGTAATTTTAGCTCCAAGATCATAGGTGCATGGTCAGAAATAACAATAGCATCATATTTGCAAGATTTAATCTTAGGCAAGAAGTTATTGTCTATAAAGTAATCAATCCTTGAGTAGCAATGATGTACTGGTGAGTAGAAAGAATATGTTCTTGAATTTAGGTTTAAAAACCTCCAGGGATCTGATAAGTTGTGATCAGTTATAAACTTTGTAATTATCTTTGCAGTGTTAGATGCGTTCCCCTGTGGAGGAAGTCCTATCTAAAAGTGGATTTAGAACACAATTAAAGTCCCCAGCCATTATAACTTTATGAGTGTTCAGATTGGGAATGGATGCAAATAAATTTTGTATAAATTCCTTATCATCAACATTAGGTGCATAAACATTTATCAAAATCATTTTACAGTTAGATAAGTCTCCCATGACCATTACATATCTCCCTTCAGGATCCAATACTACATCTGATGCTACAAATGGTACTGTTCTATGTATGAGAATTCCCACACCTCTAGTTTTCTTTAAAACTAGAATGGAACATTTGGCCAGTCCAGTCTTTTGCAGCGGAACTGATCCTTGCTTAGTAAGTGGGTTTCCTGTAAAAATACTATTTTAGCATTTAGACCTGTTAGGTGAGAGAGTACTTTCTTTCTCTTTAATTGTGATTCAGGCCTTTAACATTCCAGCTTACGAAGTTAACTGTCCCATCATGGAGACACTGATTCTGAGTTTTTGATGTCATTTTATAGTCTTATTATAATTATAAGATTGAGAGGATAGATTAGGTATAGATCAGGCCTGCTCTCTTTCTCTCCCCCCCCTTAACCCCCACCCTCCCTTTTTGCCTCCCCAAGTGAGGCTAAAACCCACTTCACACAGTCCCAGTCCTCTGACATACCCAGAGACAAAGCAAAACAAGCTCCAATGCAGCGGTGCTTTAGGGTTAAAAGATAGAGATATCTCTAAAAAAAAAAAAGGAGTTTTGCACTTAAAATATATATATAGTCTTCAGCAATTTTAGTGCATTAAGATGATACACCCAGATAATAAACCCGGGGATGGTGTTAAAAATGTGTCCAGAAGAAGCATAACAAGTCTTAATGCAGTAATAGCAATAACAGTAAACCAAGGGTATGATATTGAACAGTCTCGTTTAGGGTAGAGATGAAATAATTAGAAAAGAAAAAGAGAAAAAAAATGAGGAAAAAGAATAATTAAGCACAATAAAACATAAACAGATAGCGCCCTAGTAATAATAAGTAATAATGAGAATATATTAGAATATATGTTGATAAAAATCCATATTTTAAAACGAATAGATCAGACAAAAGATTATTAATCTTTGCTTTATCATTAACCGCCATGACTCACTATTATGTATCAGAATAGTCCCGGGATCAGCTTTCTTAATTCCTTTTCTGCTTCTTCATAGCTAGCGAAGACATAGAATTGACCCAGCCATTCCACTTTCAGTTTTGCTGGATACAGGAGGCTGTATTTGACACTGGCTTGCCTTAGCCGCTGTTTAATATTGTAGAAGGCTGCGCGTTTAATAGCTGTTGCTGGAGAGAAGTCAGGGAAGATACGAATGTGGTTATTTTCATATATAATATCTTCCTTGTTTCTGAGGAGTGCCATCACCTCTAGCTTAAATGATAATCGTTCAAAACGAACTATAAAAGATCTTGGTCGGGGTCTGACGGTGTTTGATCCGTACGCTGTAAGCGCTGCTATCTCAGATTCTGCTTTAAAGTCGTCCCCGATTATTTTAGAAAAAAGTTCAGCTGCGAATTTCACAGGGTTTGAACTTTCTC